>NW_026860935.1:0-16690 GCF_026571515.1 Ruditapes philippinarum
TTGTAATCAATTGTTACTGATGAATGGCATTTCTTCCGCGTTCTATCAAAATGACATATACCATTTTGGAAAAGGAAGAGTGCATCTTCTTCTTTTATTAAATTCAAAGTTAACCTTCCTCGCAATCATTTTACCAATGTTCTATTATTAGCTGGTTAGTTATCAGCTTGAAATAGAATAATGGCTCTTTTATCCGTCTTTAATGTCAAGTATCCTTTCCGACATGAATAGTATTAACACTTTATATTTTACTTGTATCTTTTAACTATGTACTGGAAATTCAACATATTTTCAGAGGAAATTGATAGTTGGTCATCGAGACTCTAAAGGAATTGTAATAATCTTTATATTTCTGTGTTTCAAAAGCTAAAAAGTTTTACAAAAAAAAAATTGTTTTAGCAAAAACACATTACAAATTGTTACATAATAAGGCCATACACAATTATTGGCCAGATACTCCATTACAATAATGAGTGGTCTAATTAACATAAATATAAAGCACTTTTTTACTTCATTACCTAGTTGCAATCCAAAATTGTGAAGTGTAGTGATACATACATGTATCATTATTAGCAGTATATGAAATTTTGATTCTTTTTTTTTCACAATATTTTTGCTGGCAAGATTTATTACAAAATCAAACAAAGAATATAATAAAATGGTCATTTCTAAATGAGACCTTTATAAATCTGAAATAATTACGTCTTTTTGCAATATATTTTGATGGTCATGGAAACGGGAATATTTGGATTATAGAATTTGCACATGATTGTGCATATCTTTAAGTATGCCTAGATGACTTGTTTCAAATTCTTAGAGCACAAACATCAGTGAAAACGTCCTCTTCATCTTGGGGTACTTCACGCTCATTATCTATCAAATATGCGATAATCATTTTTGCATCTATCAAATCGCAGGCCACTTGCGTACAGTTCATCCCAAAGTTTACTTGTTTGACTGATACTTTATAAACAAGTCATTGATTTGAAATTAAATTTAAAGGTTTTCCAAACAAACCATTAAAGAAGAAGACCGGAACTGCGACTGGAATATATACAGTCATTAAATACCATTTTAACATTACTAGTTTGTTACTTAATTGCTATACTGTTTTCAATGCGAATACCAAAACGTGACCACCTCTTGACATTAGTTCCTATTTTCACCTGATTAGTTGGAGTTTCTTTTAAAATTTAAGATCTTCTTTGTCCTAAAAAGAAAATTCACAACTTGAAGAAAGCTATTTATAACTAGGACATCAGGTTTGATATGTCTGCGTCATAAAATTGAGATTTTCACAGTTTTTACACGTGATGCAACTGCGAATTTAGCAACCACAGTAGTTGTTTCAGATTGCGCGCGAAAAGATACGACTTGTTTTCGAACTGCAGTGCATTTCTTGATATTTGAGTCAAAACATGAAATTTCTTAAAAATCTAACATTAATTATTTGTCTTTCTTTATTGGTCAAAATAGATTGATGATATAATATTGATATAAACTGTTTTTAGAAAAAATAAATAAATAAAAATAACATAGAAGAGGGAGTACTGTTCTCCTCATGATTCATTTAGCCACGTAATCACGGAATATCATCACAGAAAATTAACCGTTATTTATTGTTCCCAATGTTACGGTGTATTATAATTATCTGGACTTACAATAGCATAATGTTTATTTTCTCTCCCTCTAAAAATTCCAGTAAAGAATCAAATACAGGATAAAAAACGCCTAAAGTAAAACATAATTTGATCTCTCTTATTCTTCTCAAATTGGCTTTGATGAGCGCCAAACTTATCCCTAAGCCAAGAAAATTTAACATTAAAAAAAATATTATAAAAATTTTAGCATATAGTTTTGCCAGAAATGCACCATCCTATCTGACAGAAAAAATGGCAACATCACTTAATCTTCGATTGCGTTCTACATTATTTCATTCAACAAACATTGGGTGGGTTGTGGCCTGAATTTCGGACGTCAGAAACAATGAACACCTGAAAAATTGTTACTTTAGGGACATTCATGCACTTTTCTGGAATGATTATAAAACGAAAAAAAAATGGCTGCAAAATATAATTGTGTGAAGTAATTGAAAACATATTTATTAATTACAGATTTTATTCTAGACTTGCTAGAAATAATCACATAATTACATTTCCTATTGCTTTATGTCATGATTTTTATCCTGACTATATGTGAGATTTTTACTTATTTTAGCACTATATGTTTTAGTAAAAAATATCATGTTTATATGTATATACAACGTCATTAAATATAGTTATGGAACTATGCATTTAATGAACAATATTTTTATCCCCCGCGGTGCGCGGGCGGTGTTGATCGCAATGCAATTTCCAGTGCAGCGCCTCCGAGTCTGCAACATTTTCGTTTACGGTCTTATTTCAAAGACCCTTACGAGAGCGACTCCCAAAAGAAAAGCATGCATTAAAATTTGAAACAATATTTACATTAAAAATTAGCTTAAATGAACTTTTAAAGCATAAGGATAATTTGACTACAACTTAATTCATGCTGAGTGTAAACATGTAAACATTAGGATTATACAAAAAAAACTTGATGAATTATAAATTGTTTGTTAATGACAAGTGTCGCGATGCACTAAAATGTTGCAAATTACATCATATATATTCAGAAATACGTCAGAAATACTTATCTTGTTCACAATTCAAATATTCGTATATCTAAAATGACTAAAATGTTGCGAAAATGAACTGAAGTGCCACGTTAATTACATTCCGTCTCAGCGTCGTTACGTTAATTTGTTCAGCAGCTATTGAAACCATATAGGGAGTTTTTAGACTATAGACAAATCTTTTAAAAGGTCAGAAATATAATGAATAAATATGATAAGTGACTATTTTCGTTTGATAACAGACCCCAGACAACTTTCAGAAGCTATTTTAGATTTGTCACAAAGTTGTCTGGGGTCTGTTATCAAACGCTAATAATTCAAATTGTCTATTATTTTTAAACGTCTGTGGTAAACAAACCGAGCCTGAAACATTTTCAATCTTGCCATTTTTGAGCGTTCTTTTTTTTTATTTTTGATCTGGATATGGGTCCTACTCTTACCTCATTTTGATATTTGAAAAACGTCCACAACCACTATAAGAAATATGGAAATATTGTTGTCGTTCCATCTAGTCGGTTAAAAAAATGATGAGAAAACTTAACACATGCACGTGACTGCTTTACACCGAATTTATATTGAGTTCATCAGACGTTCTAAAACTTTGGTGAGGAGCTAGGTAAGTATTGAATGAATATCATGTTTTTTCTTTGTTGTCTTTTGTTTGGTTAGTTATTATTGCTGTTAACATAGGTAAGTCTTATTTGACAATTTTATTTATATAGAATTAAATGAGACAGTGAACTTTACATAATATTATATCTTTGCCCATATAAACTCAAATGAAATATTAACGTATGTTTTCGGTTTTTTATTTCGATGTTATAAAGTCCAGTTTTCAAGACAAAATAAAAAAACACACTACTTCTTAAGTAGTTCAAATGCGTCTAGACAAGCAAAAGTTACATCTGGAAACATAATGAAAATAGCTTTTTACAAAATCATAGCTTATACTTGAAGGATTTCAGTACTCAGCGGTTGTCATAAGGGGGGCACTACGACAATTGAGCGCTACAATCTGTGAACTCTTTGAAATATGTCAAACGATATGCTGGACTATCAGTGATTTTGTTCCTACATAAATCAATAGTTTTGAGAAAAACGTTTCCGGAGATTCGTCATATTTCTTGCCTGCCGGTGAGTAATTTGATATGTGTTTCTGAATGTAAGTATCATAACTAAGAGTTACAGACATTCCGTCACCCAAACTTCTTACGTGGTGGACACATCTTATTTCTCCTCCAGCAATGTTCAAACTTAAACAATCTACTGCCTTGCTCCTACACATCCATATTTCTGTTTTAGAAATATTCACTTTCAAATTAAATTATGCCTTAGAGTACTCTTCTAATATATATGATTTAAGTAATTACAAAGTTGAAAAACAAGCTTTTTAATTACCCCTGATACATGATGGTAATACAGCACAAAATGATTAACATTATACTAAACTGCCATGCAGTAGTGTGACGTATTTCACAGAGTATAAATACAAATAGCATGCTTGCATTAATGACCCGGTTAATATGTTAGATTCCGTACAAACATACAGACGACCAAGTTTTCTAAAATAATTTGTTTACCATTATGTAAATGACATAAAACAATAAGGCTTTAAAGAAATATATGTTATATTTTATTAATGTAAATGTTTAGATACCATTTACAAAATATGAATATATTATTCATCAACTATGATATGTAATTATTAAGTCATATAACAATCAGCACCAGAATTCTATCACTACATTGAGACGTCCATATATCTCTTGTTACAACATGTGTTTGTTTCTTACCCAGATAACAAAAATATAGATTTATCATATAAATGAGTTAATATGATAAATTCTAACACGACCCGCATTTTTCCCTATTGAACATAGAAGAACCGAAAGTGTGTGTTATTATGCAACAGAGTCACAGTTTGACGTTCTATATTTAGACATGTGACGTAATCATTATACACGTGACGTAACCACCAAAAATCCAACGCGCTGAAAATAAGTACGGAAACAAATCAGGCGCAATTTTGCTTAATATCAGGTACGGCAGCATTTATTTGTTGATGTCGTGTTAGAATCGAAATAATATATCCAAATCGGTGATTTTATCGCTTGATAACATCACTGTTTGTCGTTCGGATGCGCATCATTATATCACTCGGGCTACGCCCTCGTGATATAATTCCTCGCATCCGAACTCCAAACAGTGATGTTATTGAGCGATAAAATCACTGTTTGGGATATATTATTTCTTAAATAAGACATGATAAAAAGAAGACAGAGTAATTAAAAGACATATTTCAATGCAAGCACAATTTAAAAAACAACAGTTTTTACAGTCTTTTGTCTCCATGCCTATCCATATATCATTTGTATACACGTATATATAAGTAAACAATTCAATAATTCATTATATTCCAACACAAGGTCGTATAATAAACATTTTATATATTTGTACACAATGTATACATGTATATTCTGAATGCAGTTTTTATGATCAATTTCAACAGTATAAAATGATATGTTGTGGACAAATTACCAGACCCGCTGGTAGTTTGGTTATTAAATCATTCCTCCAACTTATAATGGAAATTTCCTTATTATAAGCAGGTCAAATCAATTATACAAATTTAGGAATGTCCTTGTCAAATACCTTGGATTGGTATAAAGTGTTTGTATTTTGCTATTATATTTTGGTATTATATTATTATACTATATTATTCTGAATTGTAATACTATAAATATCTACATGGTTCACAAAATCATCAACTAAGAAATAGCTATGTCAAAAACTATGATTATTTGATATTTTACCCATGTAATTGTGAGCCTGCCCAGCTCTAATGGAGTCATCTAATAAAATGCACAAGAATATTTAATATTGCCTGTGATATTAGAATGTTTTATCTAATTTCATAATCACAAAACACAAGTGATAATAACAAGAATCTAACTTTAAAATGAGATAAAGTTTATATTTACTGAAAAGAAACAAAATTTCTATTTCATAATGAATTAAACGAGCCAGATGTGACCAAAGCTGGCGCCACATGATGAATTTATATACAACATTATCATTGATGTCATGGAAATCTTTATCTGCTATGCATTTTTCCTTCGCTATTTCTTTGAAATGGAATTGGAAGCAAATTCTATATCTCATTATGAACAATGTTGTATAACTTATATATGACTGATATGTTTTTTTAATAATAAAAATTAGATAAAAACAGACATACAAAGCATCTGAAACAATGTTGTACAACAACCTGTTTTAATTAAACATCAATTAAAAGTATATTCACATGTGTATACAGATCAACTTTTACTGTCATACCTTTACATTAATAAAAAAGATATGTAAATATTTGACCACTTGGCAAGAATAATAAAATTAAGATAAAAACAGACATACAAAGCATTTAAAACAATGTTGTACAGCAAATAAAAATACTCAACTATTGTATACTTTCACAAATTATATATACACATTAAAAACGTGAGTAAAATTTAATAAGTACACATTAAAAATGGGAGAAAAAATGTATTTAAGTACACATTAAAAAGCTGAGAAAAATTGTTTAAGTACACATAAATAAGCTTAGAAAAACTGTTTTTAAGTACACAATAAAAACGTTTGAAAAGTTGTTTAAGTACACATTAAAAACGTGAGTAAAATTGTATAAGTACACATTAAAAATGGGAGAAAAATGTTTTTAAGTACACGTTAGAAAGTTGAGAAAAAATGTTTGAGTACACATTAATAAGCTTAGAAAAATTGTTTTTAAGTACACAATAAAAAGGTTTGAAAAATTGTATAAGTACACATTAAAAAGCTGAGAAAAATTGTATAAGTACACATTAAAAAGGTTTGAAAAATTGGATAAGTACACATTAAAAAAGTGATAAAACTGTTTAAGTACACTTTAAAGACGTGAATAAAATTGTATACCTTATTTTAATATGTTCAGATAAATCAGCAATGAAATAGAATTTCTTGAAACAAAATTAAACAGCAAAACTTAACATTTTTTTTGCCTTATACAACTATCATATACAATTTTAATAACAAAATCTGAACACTGTTAACAGGAAATATCATATTACAACATTCATATAAACACTCATACAATAAGTTCACATTTCAACATGAGCATTTTGGAATGTTTTTAAGAAATTATGCATTGGTGTGATCATTGAAAACATCACTGTCAGGGAACGATAATTCCCCATTTGATGGCAGAGTCCTCTCTAATCCATTCTGACCCTCGGTCGAGTCCAATTCTTTACTGACCTCATATAGAGGGTTTGTAAAAGCACCTGGGGCTGTATCACCGTTAGACATACCTTTACTATAGAATGCTTTTCCATTCTTTCCCAGCATCATATTATCATTTTCTCCCGCTGATGTCACATCATTAGAAGATGTTGGCTGCAGGTTTAAATCATATAACTGATTACTGGCAACCACTGTGCCATCTAATTCTCGACTTATTACAGAATCATCAAATCTTTGTCTAGAATATCCCGGCATTTTTCCACGTCTATATCTAAGCACTATGAGGGCCGCTATAACAATAATCAATAAAACAACAATCAAAGGAACAGCTATCACAACACCGAGGTTAGCTCTTGATGTGGAGGACAGAGCAGATGATACTGTTATGTTTAAACTGCTACTTGTAGATGGTGTTGTTGCTGCAGTTGTTGTTGAAGACTGGGGTGTTGATGTTGTTTTCTTTTCTGTTGTTGATGTTGCTTTCTTGGTTGTTGTTGCTGTTGAGGTAGATTTTGTTGTGGTCGGTGGTGTAGTTGTTGTTGGTGGCCTCCTTGATGGTGTCACTGTTTGTGGAGTTGTTGTTGTTCTTGTTGTTGTAGTGGTGGTTGTTTGTTTAATTGTTGTTGTTGCTTCTGTTGTTGTTGTAGGCCTTTTTTCTGTTGTTGATCTGGTACTTATTGTTGTGACAGCCGTTGTGGTTGGTGGAGATTCTGTAAGATGAACAGTTTTGTTATGTACCATTTAAGTTTAATACATAAAGCACAAAAACATAAACTGCTAATATCATTAACATTGTGTTTGAGTTAAAAGTTCAACTGACAGTGATTTTATGATCATCAAATGAGCCGCTCCATGACAAAACCAACATAGTGGGTTTGCGACCAGCATGGATCCAGACCAGCCTGCGCATTCGCGCTGTCTGATCAGGATCCATGCTGTTCGCTTACAAACCCTATAACAAGTAGAGAACAGCATGGATCCTGATCAGACTGTGCAGATGCGCAGGCTGGTCTGGATCCATGCTGGTCACAAACCCACTATGTTAGTTTTGTCATGACGCGGCTCAAATGATGATTTAACAGCTACACATAATGTGGGAATAAACCTCATGCTCATTAGTTTATACAAACTTATTTTAGTTCGATTGTGTTGGAAGCTATAAGCTTATTGAAACACTCTCAAATCCGTTCCTGGATCCAACCAGTACTAAGCAATGAATGTAAAGTTTCTTGCTAAAGGAAACATGCTCATTGGACCCTCAGCGGTAACACTTTCCACTAAAAATGCTTATAATCTAAATTGGACTTGCCCATCTGTCAATCTGGACAAAACTCTTCATTAAGTCAAACCTGTGAATTGAGGCCATACAGAGACCATACATGGCCTTTATAGGCAAGTGGTTTTAATTCAGAGTTAACTTAGTTGTATTTTCATCACTGAAGGTTTGTGGAAGATTGTTCTTTATTTGTGCTCTTTATTCATAAGAAGTCTTTAACCCAGGTCTGACTGTATTTGGTAACCCAGGTCTGACTGTATTTGGTAACTGAATAACGAACAGTGTGCGAGGACAAAGATGTGCCAGCTTATTTTGGACTGCACTAGTCTCATGGGTAGATTTTAAGTAAATACCAATGTACATATATATGATTCCTATATGACATGAAGCTAATGAATAAAATTTTATGACTACTTCCAGTGATGTATTATAAATTACAGAACAGTTTATATAATATAATTTAAGTTAATATTCTGATATCAAACTTGTTATCTAAAAATTATGAATTATTTATTTCATTTTACTTCATAGAAATTATTTAAAGACTCTTCAGAATGATTATATAAAATGTTGTTATCCAGCGTAATACATGATAATGATAAAACTGTTTCATACCAAGACAAATGACACCAACATCTTCTGTATGGTTACAGTTATGTGTTCCTATTCCTCGATGTGCACATTCATATAATGTACTCTCATTACCACGGCATTTCACATTGTCAAACCATATTGGACCAGTCCCTTTAAAAACATGAAATAAATATATTGTAACTATAACAGTAACTATACAGTATTGTATATTTTAGCAGCGAATTCACTTTTCTTACAAACAGAACAGTTGCATGCCAACAGTCGCATGATATAATATCATAATCTACACACTAATAGAGCATCAATATGAATTAACAGAAATATTTACAGTTTGATAAAACCTAGGAACATTTCATTTGAAGCTCAAACGTTTTATTGCTCCCTTTTCATGAAAAGCATTGATACTCAATTTTGAATCTTGAAAAAGAGTCTCTGCACTGTAAGACTTGGTCTAAAAGTAAAAAAATTAGCATGATTAACAAAGGAAAATAGGCAAGAATTACATTTATACATTACCTGCACCAAAAGCTGCTTGTCTGACGGCAGTACCACCATAATAACCAAGTTGTCTGCAGACGACAATAGCGTCATTTTCATCCCAATAATCATCACATATAGTCCCCCAGGAATTCGCTCCTGTTACATAAATTTCTACCCGCCCACTGAAGTTATTACGGCCATTAACAAGACGTACATTTGTTGCCTCTGTAACATAAAAACAAAATAATGTACTCCCTTTTTTTCTTATTTTTATACTTTACTCTAAATAACAGGTACAAATTTAATGATAAATCACCTTTTGAGTTTATGGTTAAATTGCAGGTAAACATAAACATACGTGCATACATTTGTGTGGGTTGCAACTTGCAAAGGTAAAGCTTTCATTTAAGTAAACTTAGTAAAACAGCTAGGTCTTTGATAAAGCATTTATTTCGCAATCTGTTGACTTAGTTTGGTTTTGTTATTTTTTGGTAAAATTTATTTCTATGAAAACACAGTGATGGATAGGTTACAGAATAATATATCTTTCTTACAAAACAAGAGCGATCAGTAATCACATGTGTCGCCTCATGATGGCCGATTTCATGTTGGGACAAATTTTGTGACAGACGGACAGACAGACAGACAGTGCACAACTAGACTTGGTACTGATCATTCCTGTAAAGTTTGGATAAAATTCTACCAGTAGTTTATGAGGAGTAGTCCGGACAAGCTTTTGCGTATCTGGCAACACACAGAAAAACAACACCTTTTTATCAAAGGGCCATAACTCAGCCAAAAATCATTCAACCGGAAAACCCGTGCAATATGCACAAGCACTTGAGCTACAGATCAATCCTGTAAAGTTTCATTGAAATTGCATTAGTGGTATAAGAGAAGTAGTCCGGACAAACTTTAAAAATAAAAATTATTAAAGGGCCATAACTCAAACAAAAATCATTGAACCGGAAAATGCTGACAATATGCACAACTAGACTTGGTACTGATCATTCCTGTAAAGTTTGGATAAAATTGCACCAGTAGTTTATGAGGAGTAGTCGGGACAAGCTTTTGTGTATCTGGCAACACACAGAAAAAGAAACCTTTTTATCAAAGGGCCATAACTCGGCCAAAAATCATTCAACCGGAAAACCCTTGCAATATGCGCAAGGACTTGAGCTACAGATCAATCCTGTAAAGTTTCATTGAAATTGCATTAGTGGTATAAGAGAAGTAGTCCGGACAAACTTTAAAATTAAAAATTATTAAAGGGCCATAACTCTGACAAAAATCATTGAACCGGAAAATGCTGACAATATGCACAACTAGACTTGGTACTGATCATTCCTGTAAAGTTTGGATGAAATTGCACCAGTAGTTTATGAGGAGTAGTCCGGACAAGTTTTGTGACGGACGGACGGACAGACAGACAGACAGACAGATGGACAGACAGACGACGGAGAAGTGATCCCTATATGTCGCCACTACTCTGTAGAGGCGACACAAAAAGGCTGGAGAGAGAAATTCTAGTTATTGCTTTTCTTAGAGAATATAACTTAACAGCTATACATGTAACATTACAAAATGAAAAAAAAAATCAAACTTAATGCTGCATGTATTTTAGATATTTTTGATGCATGTTTGTTTGAAATTAACTATCAGAAATTAGAACATCTGAGCTCACCAACTTTCTCCTTGTAGCAGTTACTGTAAGCCCCAGAATCTCGACCACCCATACACAGGTCAGTGAGGAAAGTTGAGTTAAAACCTGTATTAAGACAGGTCATTGGTGTTTCCTCATTACCCTGACAGAAAAATCCAGTCACCCAAGGTAAGCTGTATGACAGTGACCTGAAATTATATCATAGTTATATTGTTGTATCTCACATCTGTGATTCTTCTTAAATAGTAATAGGGAAACAGGTAGCTGTGTAAAGGTAAAGGATACAGAACTGTAATTATTAGGTTCCTGATGTAAAGACGGTCATACTGTACCGGTGTATATATTTTCTTACCTTGTGATTCATTGCCCTTCACTATAAGAACACGAAGGTTAATGCTGAGATCAGCTGACATATGACAATTCAATCTTTTAAATTGATGTTTATATAATTTGAATTAGGCAAAGCTCTGATACATAATAAAGCAAATGTTAATAAGTATAACAGATACAATTTATAAGAACATACACAAGAACATTATATACCATTTGAGAAATCTTTTAGAGTAAATATGTATGAATTAGATTTACTTGTAAAGTTCAATCAAATAAATGGATTATTATGGTTTGGAATTAGTTTAAACATAATTACAAAATGTATTTTATTTCTCAGAATATATGTTACAATTTACAATATACTCAAAACATTTCAAATAGTCTTAAAAAAACAGGATTAGAATGAAAGACAAAGTGTCTTATGAACATGTTTCCCTGGAATCAACAATATATTCATATTTTATATCAATATAAAATAAAAACTTACTTATTCACAGTGTATTCAACTATTCCATCTACGTAACCAAGAGCTTTACACAGCACTCTAGCATCAGCACTCTGCCAAGACCATGCACAAACCATGCCCCATCTACCCTCATACCCTATCTCTACACGGCCAGTAGATGGACTTGAACCTCCAACCAACCGATAATTAAATCCAACGTCATCTGTAACAGGTATAAAAATACAAAATATTACACTTAGAGAGAGATTCAATTTTTTTATATATTTTTTTTTTAGTCAATGCGAGGAATATGGTACATTGTATAACAATTTTGTGTTTGAATAAACTTTTCTATGCTGGATTATAAGGATTACTTGCATATTTATATCTTAATTGAATTTCTAGAGACCATTCATAATAACCAATTATTCTTATATTTTATACATGTCAACATAAAAAATGATGTCTTTAATTTTCTGAACAAAAGCAGTAATGCCTTTATAATCAATACAAGACAAGACATGCCTAAACTTCAATACAGTAATACCTAAATATATAATTATCCTGAAAATCTATTCTGTTAGCTAATCAATTAAAAATAGACATTTATTAAATTCAAATTAGAATATTTCCAGTACATAAATGTTGTAGGAAAGCTGATCATTTAACATCAAATACTTACTTTTCTTGCGATAGCAAATAACACCAGCATCATTAGAAGCATAGTTACAGTTTTTCAGGTCAGGACTCATCTTCTTGCTAGGACATGACCAAAATGAGGTCTCGTTGCCTGAAAATATATTGAAATTATTTCATTCGTTTACTTTTTCTTGTCTGTAGTTTATTGTTATAATTTTTCTACAAGTAAACATGAGTAATTTCACCATGATTTCTTGTCAGTTCTTTTTTTTATAAATTCAATAATAAAAGAGATGACTGGCACCTCGGGTAGCTATATGCACCTCAGTTAATTACATGCACCTCTCTTTATAAATCTTACATTATATATTCATTATATTTACTTTATGGACATAAAGAAAACTGTAATTAAATTTACATGGAATATTATTCAACTGTCTTTATGTGAAACATACTATCTACATGTAGCTAGCTTAACAAGGTTGAAAGTGTGACACATGTGCCAGATCATCTTTAAAATGAAGCACCTTGAAGGGATACTAAATCTCCCTAAATAAGAAAATTATTTCAGAAAATGTCATATGACATACAGAGTAAGCCCAAATAAAAAATGAACAAAAAACAAAAAAATCTTTTATTTTTTTATGAATACATGTATATACCACCAAATAGAATAGAAGTACTGACCCAAACACTGGACATCCCTCAGCAGGACAGGTTTGTCATTTTTCATGATATGTAAATAAGCCACGCCCCCATCATATCCGAACTGTCTACAAGCTACAGCAGCATCTCTATCATCAAAGTTATGTAGACACACCCTGCCCCAGATCCCGTTAATCTGTACCTCAATTATACCATGTAGATCACTAGCTAAAGTGTCCGGAGCAAGACGCACCTTATATCCTGTAGTGAAAAAAAATCTAAACATAAGAACTTGTCCGTCATTGACTGCCTTTAATTTTGATGTTAATTATTTTTCAAACAATCTTCACATTATTATATACTTTCTTCACAATAATTAAGATAATCACTAATAAGCTTAAGTGTTGTACATTAGAGAATATTAGAGAATCTGATTATTTTACACCAAAATCTATTCTGAAAGTGAATTTATTTGGTTCACATAGTATGATAAAAATTAATTTTATGTATATTTCAGTATTAATTTTTTCACTTGTATATTTAAAACATTGTAGTGGTATTGTCAATTTAGAATCCTGAACAACTATGTCATTAGTTACCACTGAAATGCTAGAGCATCAATATAATATTTATTTTATGAACAGTTGAATCAGTGGCTCATCCATGAAACACATACATGTACAAGGTCAGGCCAGCTTGCAGTCTGTGCAAAATTCTATACAATTCACTGCTAAATTTCAATTTCACTATTATCTAGGAAATAAAGGTAGTACTACAGAAAAATTAAAATATGAACCTGTGTCTATAATAGTCTTGTTACTGCAGTAGACAGATATATAATGACCACTCTTGCATGTTGATGTAAAATTCATCGGACAGTCCGTTAAATCTGCCTCATCTCCGGAACATCTTACATTTGAAAATCCAATCACTCCAGACAGGTTCCCATAAGCTGAACCTATGTTGTGAATGAAATTGTCAATTTTATTTTAAAATAATAATAATGTTATAGCATGATTATATTATTAATTTAATGATAATTATATAATTCATAAAATGATTTTATTTTATAGTTTCACCGACAATGTAAAACGTTATATGGTAGCTTTCCAGCCCATTGGTAAAGGAAGTCCTCAGATACCCTTCCATGCATTATTTGAGGCACAAGCCTACACCTGAGTTAATTACCATCAAGTAATCTCATACATGTGAACTCTCCCACTTTTAGCGGGAGACTCCCACTTTCTGCAACCATATTTTCAAAGATTTTTCTTAAAATAAGGGGTATTTTCACAATTTAAAGAAATCTCCCTCTTTTTTGATACCAGAACTTCTTTCTTTGTTTATTGCAAATTCTAAAATCTCCCTCTTTTTGAAGTAAATCTCCCACTTGATCATCAAAAAAAGTTCACATGTATGTAATCTACCTGATAAAAAAATCTCAAAACCCCTGACAATCTTCATATTCTCAGCAATAAACTATAATTCTTGTATGTTTAAAAAACAAACTTCCAATTTATTACTTTTCATGGCAAATCAAATCAATTATCAATATAATGCTAATATCAATGACAATTAATTAAGTCTCACACGTAATTATGCCATTTAGAAAAATGAGCAAATAACTTTAAAGAATAAAACTAATCAAATGAAATTATATATTAGGTAAATTATATTTTTAGTATATCTATTTTACCTGGGATAATTTGAGCATCTATGAATTCCTTTTTAATACTTCTACAAGCCACTCGTGCAGCTTTCACATCGAAATCTGTGTCACAAACACCATACCATGTATTATCTCTGTGAATTTCTAGACCCCCAGCAAACACATTAGGTCCAGTGTTAAGACGCACTGAAACATATATATTTATATTTAGAAAATTTTCATGCTGTTATATATTGCTGTTATAATAATTTTCAACATATGCATGCATTATAAGGAGCATCTCTGCATTGTGCTTTGACTTCTCTTACAATTTTGTTAAGATTTGAAAAAGGGAAAGAAACAGGACAAATATAAAATTATTTGCAAACACATGAAAGTATGTTTCATCAAATACCCATGAATAAATATGTACCATCCCTACATCAGGCTGATTGTATTTTATTATATCATTATTGTGATCACATTTTTTAGTCAGTCTGACACTATATTTTTTAATTAAGGTCATAAAACAATTTCCCAGCTTTTACTGGTGGAGTAAGAATTCATGCAAGTGCCCCTCTGTGCATAAAATGGCACCCTGAACAGAAACACTCATGTTTCTTATGCTAGCTGAATAGGGCTGATTTCTTGCTCACATATCGTATTAACAGTGTTATAATGGTATGAAACTATATATATCATAAATGATGTAATACATGAAATAGTAATTAAATTCTTTTGACCTTGAACAAATGTGAACAAACATTTATCATAAATCAGAAGAAAAAACAAACAAAAATCCATGTAAGAAAGGTATATTCTATAAAAGACTAATCTGTGTAACTACCTGATTTATAGCAGTAAACCCCAGCATCATCGTTATGTGTTTCACAAGGCAAGGGGAACCACCAATCAAATGAGAATTCATTAGCAAACCCTCGATGAGGACACTGATGAAGTTGATCTTCATTTCCTGTACACTCCAAATGACTTATCCATATTGGACCTGTCCCTCGACCAAAATGTGCGTCACCTATCGCCTCACCGTCCGTAAAATTTAACTGTTTACAGATGACTTTAGCTTCCCGCTTGTCCCAATATTGATCGCAAACTGTACCCCATGTACCACCAACAGAAACCTCAACCCGCCCATAATGAACATCACCACCCCCAAGTCTGTACTCTATACCTGTAAGTAGAATGGTGGATACAAAGTCTGCTGAAAATATTGGCCCTTTGGTATTGCTAAAATGTTGTTTTTTGTTGTTATTTTTCAAATAATCAATCATATAATAATAGTTTTATATCCTAAACAGTATTTTGTATCAAGATGATTAAGAAGACAATTTTGACTACACTTTTGTGCTTGTGTACCAACACAGTACAGGTCTCATGGTGACTTTCCAACTTTACAGGTGGAGAGACATCCATGCATTATTTCAGGCGTGAATGGACACCTGAGTAGAACCACTGACATTCAGATAGCCAGCTTGATAGCTTCGAGCACATGAAAAAATCCAAAGTCCCTGTCGGGATTCGAACCCACAGCTGTGAAAGGAAAATGGTTTTAAGTTTCAACCTTAATCACTCATCCAGTCAGACCTCCCTTATTTTCAACAGTAAATAATGAATAAAAAAGAAGTAAATTTACCTGACTCATTGTTGTAACACAGGACAGCAGCTATATCATATTGGGTACAGTTTGAAAGGTTTGTCCTATTTAAGTGAGTACAATCTAATATTGAATTCTCATCTCCCGTGCAGTTGAAACCCCCAAGCCAGTATGGTCCACGTTTCTCCTATAAAAAATACCATGTTAACAACTTTCACACATGTAAATATCTATTAGCCAATGCATACTAGATTAAGTTTCTATGAGAGCAAAAGCTGTTGGTAAGACAGCTTGCTTGACAATTCTCAGCACTTTATAGTAAAACAAGAGCCTGGATAAGGGCCATGATTCTGTCTATATCAATGTTAGAGTTACGGCCTTGGACAGTGACCTCCTATTATGTTCTCAAATAAGTGTGGGAAGT